>NC_134488.1:10922085-10969585 GCF_040206685.1 Ascaphus truei
AGAGAGAGAGTGTGGGAGAGAGAGAGTGTGGGAGAGAGAGAGAGTGTGGGAGAGAGAGTGTGGGAGGGAGAGAGAGAGTGTGGGAGAGAGAGAGAGTGTGTGGGAGAGAGAGAGAGAGTGTGTGGGAGAGAGTGTGTGGGAGAGAGTGTGGGAGAGAGAGAGTGGGAGAGAGAGAGAGTGGGAGAGAGAGAGAGTGGGAGAGAGAGAGAGTGGGAGAGAGAGGGTTTATTCCCACGCCACTTGACGTTGACCTTGACTTGTAAGTGATCAAAGCTCTCCTATTGAAAATGTATCCGCTTTGCGGTTTGCGGTCTGGATGGCAGCCAACTTGTTCTTCAAAAGTTACCTCGAGGAACCGCCACTGAAGTCAATGGGCCCATCGACTTTCAATGGGAAACCGCCGCTCTCCCTCTCGGACGCCACCTGCTGGTCTTTACAGGAAACAGGACTAAAACAACAAGATTCTCCATTAGAATGCATGGAGCCCTAATGGCGGCCAATGGGGACCTGAAAAGGCGGGAAAACTTCATAAAGAGCTATAATCATTAATCCATACTCCCGGATGGATTCCAGTGTGTGTGTGAGGCAGACACTAATTAAACCAGACATTACAATGGAACAGGGGAACAGGGGAATACACATGCACATGTCATTACAGGGGTTAAATCACTGTTCTGGGTCTTAGCCCAGTTAACCCTTTGACTCTTGGGTGAGGTCAGGGGATGGCCAAATGGGGTGTAACCCCTTTAATCCCGGGCCACCCCCTTTCTCCCTCTACACTGGGTGACTGGGTGGGTGACTGACTGAGTGGGTGACTGACTGACTGGGTGGGTGACTGACTGACTGGGTGGGTGACTGACTAACTGGGTGGGTGACTGACTGGGTGGGAGACTGACTGGGTGGGTGGCTGACTGACTGGGTGGGTGGCTGACTGGGTGGGTGGGTGGCTGACTGGGCAGGTGGGTTGCTGACTGGGCTGGTGGGTGGCTGACTTCTGACTTGACTGGGCGGGTGGGTGACTGACGGGTGGGTGGGTGACTGACTGGGTGGGTGACTGACTGGGTGGGTGACTGACTGGGTGGGTGACTGACTGGGTGGGTGGGAGGCTGACTGGGTGGGTGGCTGACTGGGCGGGTGGGTGGCTGACTGGGCGGGTGGGTGGCTGACTGGGCGGGTGGGTGTCTGACTTGACTGGTCTGGTGGGTGACTGACTGGGTTGGGTGTCTGACTGGGGTGGGTGACTGACTGGGTGGGTGACTGACTGGGGTGGGTGACAGACTGGGGTGGGTGACTGACTGGGTATAGAATGGGACAAATACATTAGGAATAACTGTAGACAGCATAAAAAAATTGTTACTATCAACCAAACACACTCTCCCATGCATACACACCCATGCACACACACACACACACACACACACACACACACACACACCCTAGCATACACACACACCAACACACCCATGCATACACACACACATCCACACCCATGCATACACACACACACACACACATGCATACACACACACATACATGCATACACACACATGCATACACACACACACATGCATACACACACACACACACATGCATACACACACACACATGCATACACACACACACATGCATACACACACACCCATGCATACACACACACACCGATGCATACACACACACACCCATGCATACACACACACCCATGCATACACACACACACCCATGCATACACACACACACACATGCATACACACACTCACACACACATGCATACACAAACACAAACACACACAAATGCATACACACGCACACACATGCATACACACACACACACACACACACAAACACATGCATACACACACACACACATGCATACACACACACACACACACACACACACACACACATGCATACACACACACACACCCATGCATACACACACACACACCCATGCATACACACACACCCATGCATACACACACACATACATACACACACAAACACACACATGCGCACACACGACAGGGGGAAGAAGAGGAAAGGCCGCGTGACCATCTCCAGTCCCGCGCGGGGATCGGCAAGAAGCCGGGGTAAGCGGGGACAGGGAGAGAAGGGGGGAACACCCCCACTACCATCTCCTGCCCCACGCGATAAGCCGGGACAGGGAGAGAAGGGGGGAACACCCCCACTACCATCTCCTGCCCCGCGCGGGAAGCGGGGAGTAAGGGGGCTTGCAGGGAAGGAGCAGAGGGGCCGCAAGATGGAGGATTGGAGAGTACTTACTCTCCAACAGATCTCCGGCCAGAAAGAATGGCCGCTCGTTGGGGGCGGGCTCATATAGAGCCTGGCCGCGCGCCCACAAAGCCTGGGAGCGCGCGCCAATCAGCTGTCAGGTAGGGGGATTTTTTTTTCAGTGCGCAGGGAAATTTAAAAAAACAAACACGTGTGCTGCTTGGGCCAATATTTACTCGCCCGGGGGTTAACTCCACCCGCCCCGGGCGTGTAAATGTATAGGATTGTCGAACACTGTATATATATATATATAATAACAAAGAGCAGCAGCCAGCACTTCAAGCAACAAATGTAAAGTAGAAATCAATATAGAAACCTTGTCTTTCCATAAGAGAAGGCACAAAAGCAGCAACACTCAGATATAGCAAAAAGACATGTATTAGCAGTGACAAAACAGCACAGTATAAACCCATATAGTGTGCTGTTTTGTTACTGCTAATACATGTCTTTTTGCTATATGTGAGTGTTGCTGCTTTTGTGCCTTCTCTTATGGAAAGACAGGGTATATATATATATATATATATATATATATATATATATATATATATATATATATACATACTGCATATACAATTTATACACTCAAAGTGTCTCTCGTTGCGCCACCCACCACCATCCCAATATCCGTAGCTGTTAAAGATGGAGGGACATAACATATATATTTTTTTTATTGATAAGTGTTATATTGATTTTAAATGTAGTTTTATATATATATATATATATATTAATTGAAAGATTCAACAGCGCCTGGGTGTGTACTAGCCCCACAGTAGACTCCTGACAACAAACAAACCACAACAAATGTTAGCACAGATGACCCGTATAAAACAATTTTAAAAATGTATTATTATAAAATATATATAGGAACTCAGATGGTGGTCATAAGTATTGATGGTGAAATCCGTCAATTGGAAGAAACGCGTACACGTAGGGCACGTGTTTTCAAGGAGCTACGTTTGGTGGAATATCTCGTGCGTCTGCTGCCAGGAGAGGGAGGACGTTCCCTGAGCCACACACAGCATCTAATGCTGGAACAACAGACTGTATACCTGAATTTCTGGAGGGACATTTGACTCTGATGCACCGGCAGCAGTGAGGTCTGATGTACTGAAGTAAACATTCGGCGAACAGCTACTTGTTGGCGCATGGGTTTACCCATACAATGCTTAATTTGCATTGACAAATTGTGAGTGTGCATTTGTCTTGTGATTTTTTATTAAAATTTTGTTACCAGATTTTACACATGGATCGGGTGCTTTTTCTCTTGTTTCTACAATATATATTATATATATATATTATATGCAGTGCTTGACAAATCACCCAAAAATGTAGTCGCAGAACCAAAAAATCTACTCGCCCCCTAGCCCCACTTTAAAAAAAAAAAAAAAAAGACGCGTGTGTGTATATGTATATATGTATGGGGGTTATATGTTTTTTTTATATGTATCGGATAGTTGGGTTTTTTGTATGCATTTGAGGGGGTGGAGGAGGTTGTATATATTTGGTGGTGGGGATTTTGTCAGATAACCTCACTAATCTAGAAAAAAAAGCCAGATATGAAGGACTAATTTCCTGAACCCCTTAACCGGTGTCTGGACGTCCCCGCTTCACAATTTTTTAAAGCAGCAATCCCGGCTGGGATCTTACCTGATCCACAGTCCCTCAATGTCCAGTTACCCTCATCCCCGCAATGTTATATGTTGGAGGGGATATCTTCCCTACCTGTCTTCTGGGTTAGGGGGATTCCGATGTCTCCCATGTGAAGCTTGAGTCAGATCTGGTTGAAAGCAGTGTAACATGGCTGGTCCAGATTGTTTCTCTGCCCTTGTCACATAAGTCCTGATAGCGCTACAGGCTATGACAAGCTATTCCAAGGGGTATTGAACCCCCTTCATGCTACTCTCTGAGTGACAGGAGAGGAGGTGACATGGTGTTTGTGTACAGCCAATAGTGGTGCAGACACTATGCCCTCCCCTTCCAGATCTCAGAGAGGAAGTGCCAAACTGTTAGTTCTGGTCCGGAGTCTAGAGAGACTGGAAGGGCTGTGAGTCTCTCCCATCCAGTATGAACGTGCCCCCTAGCCCCTAGGGGGCTGGGAGAACATCTAAATTAAATCAGAAGAAAAAAGCAAAATGTGTGGTGCTCTGAAAAAAAGCCTCAAAATGGTACTGAAAAAAACCACAATAAAGTTCAATGAAACTTGATTGAAGATTCCTGAAGTCTAACCCCCTGAATAATGAATAAGGGGTATCAACCCATAACACGTGGAACAATCATATTGTAATCACTACTCATTTGTAATCCGATCAGTAGGCTAGGGTCCCAACAAGCAATGTAGTAAGGGATCTCACAATAAAGTGTCCCAACATAAAATATCGGAATGGAGAATAAGCAGGTGATATAAATAACTCACATCCGAGTTGTTGATGTCCTTAAGACTGTCCAGTCTTCTTCCACAGCAGGGGGTGTGCTTCCGTTTTTCTGAGGTAGTTGAAGAGAAACAATAGGAAAAGGCAGGCACTGGAACTCAGGAAACAAAAAGGTAAATGATGTCCAAGAGAGCGTGTGCCCAATAGAAATTATTTAATGGAAACTACAAAAAAACTGCTACATTACGGGGTACACAGACCCCCACCAACGCGTTTCGAGCGTGAGCTCTTTCTCAAGGTGACTGTCTAAAGTACTCACCCATCTGTTTATATACCCATGAGGCGCGCTGCTGTCCACTCGCCGTTCACTTCCTGAAACCCTCAGGAGGGATGTGAGCATGATGACGTCAGTGCGTGCCGTGGGGGATACAAAATACTACAACTTTATTAACAAAAAAAAGAAAAACATTAAAACAATCGCAATACAAAGAATACAGATGCGAATACTTGGTATAACTTTCAAGGGTGAAAGAACACTAAAAAGGAAAAAGGATACATAATTAAAAACAAACATCATAACATAAATGAATATCTCTATTAAAAGAAAGAAAATACCTAACAAATGGATGGACTAGTTGACTAGTATATAAATACATATAAGCACATAGTGGTATAGATTGATGACAAATGTAGACATGTACACAAATGTATAAAACGTCAACATTCATTTGGAAAAAACAAAAATCGTATAATGAGCTGTAATAAACCTGGGAATGAAATAACTGGGGCTAACCAGTGTACTCAGTAGTATAATAAATGGAAACAGATAAATATACCAATTAATCATAAATACTATAATGAAATATTGTATATCAATTAATACACTATTGGCGTGGAACACCCATATGCTTGAACCAAAATTGTATTTGTATTGTAAGTTATTAATGAAGCTATATAAATATAACACACCTATAGTAAATGTGAACGAGGGCAGTGTACAAAACAGGGAAAATTCATATAGAAATTGAATAATTATATGTATGGACACCTATAAAAAAATAGATGGATAGTTTAATTTACTAATGTATAAAGAGATGGTATATGATCATAATTCTCCCTTCTCAGGATTTAACCTGCATAAAATGCAGGACACCCCCCAGAGGCATGAGGAAATAGGGCAAAAAATGAATCAATTAACAAACAAATGTAGCAGAGGAAGACAATTATTAATCAATGTAGATAGGGTGCCAGATCCCAATCAGAGTTGAGGCCATAGGGGCAGGGCTGCACAACATACGGCCCTGTGCGGCCCGCTATGACTCCGGCCGGGCGCCACTTAATTAAATAAATAAATAATAATTAAAAAAAAAATAATGGCGGCGATTCACACCCCCTCCTCCCTCCCCCTCCTCCTCCCTCCCCTCCCCCGGGTTTTGCGGTACGCGGGGGCAGAAGCAGCATGAGGAGGATGCTGTGAGTATTTTTTTTTCAATAGCAGGATGCCGGGGGCTGGGCTTAGTACCAGGGAGAGGGGGAGAGGATGTGCTGATGCTGATCTAAGAGAGGTGTGTGTGTGTGTGTGTGTGTGTGTGTGTGTGTGTGTGTGTGTGTGTGTGTGTGTGTGTGTGTGTGTGTGTGTGTGTGTGTGTGTGTGTGTGTGTGTGTGTGTGTGTGTGTGTGTGTGTGTGTGTGAAAACGGGCTTGTAGGGGGGGTGAGTGGGTGTAAAAAACGGGCTGGTGGGGGGGTGGACGTAAAAAACGGGCTGGTGGGGGGTGGGTGTGAAAAACGGGCTGGTGGGGGGTGGGTGTGAAAAACGGGCTGGTGGGGGGTGGGTGTGAAAAACGGGCTGGTGGGGGTAGGCTGCTGACATGTGAGGGGGGGTGGGCTGCTGACATGTGAGGGGGGGGGTGGGCTGCTGACATGTGAGGGGGGGTGGGCTGCTGACATGTGAGGGAGGAGGGTGGGCTGCTGACATGTGAGGGGGGGTGGGCTGCTGACATGTGAGGGAGGGGGTGGGCTGCTGACATGTGAGGGAGGGGGGTGGGCTGCTGACATGTGAGGGGGTGGGCTGCTGACATGTGAGGGGGGGTGGGCTGCTAACATGTGAGGGGGTGGGCTGCTGACATGTATGGGGGTCTGCTAACATGTGAGGTGCAGGGGGGGAAGTGATGTGAGGTGCAGGGGGGGAGAGAGTGATGTGAGTTGCAGGGGGGGAGAGAGTGTCATATTGAGGGGAGGGGGAAAGAGTGTCATATTGAGGGGAGGGAGAGAGAGTGTTATATTGAGGGGAGGGAGAGAGAGTGTCATATTGAGGGGAGGGGGAGAGAGTCATATTGAGAGGAGGGGGAGAGAGTGTCATTTAGGGGAGGGGGAGAGAGTGTCATATTGTGGGAAGAGAGACATGGGGGGGATGCTGACTTGGGGGGGGCTGCTGACATGGAATGGGCTGGGGATGTGGAGGGGGTATTGTGTGTTTGATGTGGAGGGGGATATTGTGTGGGTGAGGGGGAGAGATGGGGGTATGAGAGATAGATGGGGAGTATCGTAAAGGTTGATAGTGAGGGGATCTGGGGGAGATATGAGGATGATGATGATGATCATGAGAGGTGCTGGAGGAGAGATGATGATGATGATGATGATGATTTAACCCGTGCGGCCCAAATTTTTTTTCCTTGGAACAGTTCGGCCCTTCTCACTTTACGAGTTGGGCAGGCCTGCCATAGGGTATTCTGTTTTTTAATGTGAAGATACAATAAAGTTCTAGTTCTCGTTTGTTTAGAAGTTCTACCCTATTGACACCTCTGATGGTATTTGGCACTTGCTCTATCCCCATATAAGAAAATGTGTCAATACTTCCCAATCTGCAGTTGGTAAAATGTTGTGCCACTGGGTGAGTGAGATCTCCCTTTTGGTGCCGGTGCCCGGTAGACGCATGTAGCTACACACGCAGCCTGTCGGAGCTGCTTCCCTCCATACGCGGGCTATGCAGTATATTCACTTCAAGACCACACTAAGCTAAGTGTTATTGGTAGCTCTCCTGTATTCATTCAGTGCGACTACATGCACCATCACTTGATATGGGGATTTCTCATCAGGGGTGTCGTAGCTATGTATTGTCCTGTATTCACATGACATTCTCAGCTTACCAATACATGACTTAGCTCCTATGTTACTTTCTCCTATTTACAGTGTGTCACTGAATACACACTTGTTTCAGTATAGGAGTTTCTATCTGGCTTTAAACACAGTTACTAGTCAGGAGTGTTCATTGTATCTTTCCCCTGTACAGCCTGACATTTGTAGCAATACTGTCAGATTCAGGATATTTCCTTTACAACGAGTTCTATTCTATCATAGATACGAGGTTCTAGTTAGTTCACACTTCATTCAGCTTTATTCTATCGTTGACTGTTTTATGTGAGACATACTACCTCTGTGTACCTTATACAATCAACTTGCGAATTTGTTGTTTGTTTTACATACTATATGCTCTATTTTTAGAGGACACCTTTAAGAGGCTATAACTGTATACGGTCCTTCAACCATGCCTCTGGGCTATATTGACGCATACTTTATGCTAGCCCATTGTTAGGATCTCTTTGATGTTTCATATTGATGTTTCAATCACGCATATGTATGTTTGTATTCACTGGATCTGTGTTGCCTTGTCCACCAGTTTTTGTTCGTTTGGTGATTTTATGTTTGTCTGTTACATTATCCTTATATTTTGACTTACTAGCTCCATGTGCTAGATCTACCCCCTTTTTGGTATTGACCTTTTGTCCTTACCGTTTCTCTGGAATTAGTGCTGGTATTTGGTAATACCTTACCTTACCAGTTTTAGACAATAGTAATGAGATACACAGTATCACTACTTTTTTCCAATGGGGACGTATTTATGACCATTTAGCCACCTACTGGCATTCACAGGACTTGAGTTGTCTCATGTATTATTTTACATGATATAACTGTTCGTAGTGTCAAATTGTATGTCCTCAGGGAGTGGTCTTGGACCTTGCTACCACATCCCTCTTTACAATCATTTTTATTATTATGTATTATTAAAAATTCACATTTTATGTGTTCCTACCATATCTACTTATCATTTTGTGTGCATTCATTGGGGTATCTTTCTGTTCAGTTTATCCTGTATTTATAATGTACAGTATTAGCCCTCCTGCACACTGTACAGCACTTTAGTGGGAAAGTGTACGCCCTCTTTTTACACCTGTGCTGTGCCATCGAGTCTGGGATAGTGTGAATTAAAGGGGACTGAAATTGCATAGGCTCCTTGTAACAGGGGACTTATCCCTGTTCAGTAATGTGCCTTTAATCCAGCAGTGTGGTGGTTAACCTCTGGTAGTTAATTACTAAACACCACCTGCCTGATTAGATGGCTTAGAAAGCCTGTCTTTTGAAACAGGAAGTGAGAACTCTTTAGCTGACACCTGAGCTGAACTTGGAGACACACTTGTCTTGAGCTCTGCCAAAAGATAGCAGAGCTGCTTTCAAGACACAGGGAAAACTTCTAAACCTGTATGCTGACCAACTCTGAAGACAAGGGAGCTGAAGCAGGGACAGTAAATATTTTCCCTCCAAACCACAAGGACAAAATAAGACTTCTAAAACCTGGATGCTGATATTTTCTGTGCACGCATGGGTGTGGTTCCAGGAGAGCAGAGAAGCTTACAAACAGATAAGACTTTTATTCTTAAGAGACTGCTTATATCTGCTTATTGCATGCTATGTTTTGGGGCTGGGGAGAAATTCTTGACTAGGGAGATGTGAATTGATTACATAGTGTTTTCACTAGAAATACTCCCAAGTGAACAGAAGCTTTCTTCCCCCCTCCCCCTTGTTTGGATGTTTTCCTGATAAAAAGGAAAAGGCACAATAAAGCCTTATTATAATTTCACATTATAAAGCCTCCTAATTGCGTACCTCTGTGAACGTCCGTCCACATATGGTGTCCGAGGTGGGACAAGAGGTGTCTTTGAAGTTAAAAAGGACCGGAGAGTTTTATGTGAAATTTTTTGTTATGCTTTTTGCCTACAAACAAGTCTGAGAAACTTAGAAAAAAAAAAAAAAACCTCATGCAGCAGAGATCAGAATTAAAGGGACACACCACTGCACTGAAACTTACACTGCATTGAAACTTACAAAACCACAGATGGACTCTTTGCCCCAATCCCAAGAGGAGAGAGACTGCTGAAGCAGCTAAAACTTTATTTGCCTATCACAAAGCGTAATATGGTCATTGAAATAGGGGTTTTGCCTACCAGCCATAGTCAGGGTTCAAGAAGTGAGTCAGCCCTTGAAAAGGGATAGGTGTTTGTTGTTTTCAAAAGTTTCGCTGAAGCAGTGAATACAGATGGTGACCCATGAGTGGTACTGATTTTGCAAATAAAGGTTGCCACACCGCATAGGCTACCAGCCGTGAATGGAGTATATGCAGAAAAGTGTGAAAATTGATACAAGACTGTGCTGAAGCAAGGGAATTTTTAGCAAACAAATGCTGAGTGTAAAATTGCCCTATAAAGGAAAAGGTTCTTCAAAGCCAATTGCTGAGTGTTGAGTCCACTGCAAAGAATGGTTTTTTTTCTGCAAGTAAAAAAGTATGCCTACACTGGCGACACACTTTATTGCAGTGTGGCCAGTACCGCAAGCCGGGAGATTTCCCGGCTTGCAAGTGGCAGCCCCTCGGCGTGCCGCGCGTCTCCGATGCGCGGTCACGCGTCATCGGGTGCCTGCGCCCCCTGCACGCACGTCCAGGGCTCCCCGAGGGAGCCCTGGTGTCCCGCGATGTGGGGGACGGCGGCAGGGGGTTCCGGGGGACCCGGTGGACCCGGAGAGGAGAGGGGGAAGCCGCGATCGGCGGGCCTCTCCTCCGCTGCTTCGGCGCGCGCCCGGCACCCTCCGGCGCGCGCCAGGTAACTGCTGCGGCCGAGAACGGGCAAATGCTCGAATAAACTCGGCCGCAGCAGTATTATCTTGGGAGCAAATACAGACACCCAAAGTGGGAAGTGTGAATGCCATAATACCCAAAGATGAGACTGAAAATTACTGAACTCAGGCAGAAAACCAAATTCTGTTGCTGAAGTGGAGGGATTGCACCTAGCAAATAAATGGTGTATAGCAAATAGACTTTTTTACCTAGCAACTGCACAATATTGTATACCTGATAAAAGAAAATGCATGCACAGCACTGCTGATATTAGAAAAAAAAAAATTACCCAAGAAAGAAAAGTCTACAGAGATGCCTGTGAGAGCTACGACCTCTACAAGCAAAATATGCCCATCTGTTGGACTACCACAATTGGGGGTTCTAGCAAATACAGTGGCAACAGCTGCAATAGCGCCTCCTGAGGTCAGGAAGAAAATTACACCTGATAGCCTAAAAATGGAGGACAAGATGCAGCGTTCCTGTAATGAACCCTAACCCACGGAAGAGTGGCCCTTCCAGTCCAATAAAGAGGAAGACATCTCTTACGGGTAACCCGAACCGAGTCACACCCACAAAACACCCCAAGAATGGTGGGGGTGCCTGAACTCGGCACGAACAGAAAAGACCGCTCCCTTTGATGACGAATATGATCAGCAGGAGACAGAGCGGGAGCAGTGGATCACTGAATATTTCTGTCAGCTAAAGCAGCTGCAAGAAAAGCCTGGCGTATATAATGAAGCTGCTAAAATTTCAAATGAAGATGGAGACCCCAATATCCCTGAAGGGACGGTGTCATCCAAATCAAAAAGGCGGAAAAAGAAAAAGAAAAGCAGTTCTTCACTTACCGTGGAAGTAACAGGCACGTCCGCAGATCCTGAGGAGAAAATGGGGGACAGAGTTGCCCTGCAGCCTAGAGAAAATGGAGAATTTGTCCCACGGTTAACTGAATATCCAGAGGGCCCAAGGCAGAAGTCGGGTACCCCAAAGAAGTGTCTGTCCGGTGCCAACAGTGAGGAACCCTCAACCAACCATCCCAGGGAAGCGGAGCCAGAACAAGTGAGTGACGATCCCTTGACCAGCCCTAAAGACTCCCTGAAAATTGCCAGGCGTGACTGTGATCTACTTCGAGAACAATTGAAACTTGAGAGAGCAGATAACACAGAGCTACAGAAAAATAACGTGAGGCTACAAAAAGATGTGCTCACAATTTACTCTTTAGCCAGGACAGAATTGGACGATCTCAAGACAGAGCTAGATACTGCAAAGGCTACTATTTCCGCCATAGATGAAAAGCAGAACCAATCTGATAAAATGGTGGCTACGCTAAAGCGGAAGTATGAGGAGGCACTGAAGCAGATGACAGTCTTCCAGCAAGAGGTTCACACTCTTCGCATAGAGCTGAATGCCTCACAACAGGAGATCAAAGTGTCCGGATAGAAGTAGACGTATCTCAGAATGAGGTTCAGACACTTTGCAGAGCACTGAATGTCTCACATCATGAGACCAACAGCTGCCGCACAGACCTGGAAGTTTCCAGAAAGGAACTACACATTCTCACTGAGGAGCTGGACATTGCTATAGAAACTATTGGTAATCTTGATGCAGATCTCAAAGTCTCTCAGAAGGAGCTTCAGACCCTCAACCTAGAGAAGGAAGTCTCACGCCAGGAGATGGTCATTCTCAAAGCAGATGTGTGTAAATGGAAGGAGGACTGCAAAGAAGCCCTGAAGAATACAGAGACTGAAAAAGGAGAAAATTCAAGATTAAAAAGAGAAAACTTATAACTGAAAGAAGAAAATTTTCAGTTAACAGAAGAAGTCAAGGAAAAGTTTGATGCAGAGCACCGACTGCAGAACCAACTGCAAGGTCTGCGTACACACCTCCAGTATGCTGAGGAGAAGCAGCAAACGCTACAGGAAGAAAAACTGCAGGCTGCTAAAGAGGTACAAGAGCTGCAGGAACGTCTGAATACCCAGTACGTCCCCACAGAGCAGTATGAGGAGCTAAAGGCCACGCTGCATGTCTTCAGAGCATCGTTGGAAGCGGATCTCCGATACCAGGTGACTCTGTATGAGAGGGAGCGTGAGAAGGCTTAGAAACTGGAGCAAGAGCTGGAGAGACAGAGAGACTGTTCCATTTCCATTAGTCAGTACACCAAAGAAAAAACAGACGCAGCGGCAACCTTGACGACAAAAATTACAGAGCTCCAGAATATAAAGGAGAATCTGATACAGATTCCTCCAATACGGAAAAAGGTATTGGCTCTGCCCAAGCACCAGTATCCCAAAGTAACTAATGCCCGCAAGGACAAGGGTACAGTGAAAGTTGGGGACTCCACACAACTTCAAAACAAAATTACGAAGTTTGAGCCACCAAAGAAAGCACTAGCCAAACCTACAGCTGCCCAACAGGCAACGAACAGAGGTAGGAGTGCAGAATGAAAGCCAGAAGAATCCTTAGCTGAAGAAGCTGAACTGGCGACTCCGTGGTATGGAGAAGCGGCAGAAAGACCACTTCAAGAGCAGATAACTCTAAGGGCTAGTCCTAACTGCTCTACAACTGTTGCCATACACTTTGTCTACAAAAAGAGGAGTGCCCGACGCAACAGAATTCTCAAGACCGCGCACGTGATAAAAAGACTTTACGTGGAAAAAGTCCTCCTCGAGCGACTGAGGAGTGCTGATCTCAAGCCTCTTCGGGAGGAGACAAAAATAAACTGGAGAAAGGGCTCCAATCCCAGCGGGACAGAGGGTTCTCTTCCTCCATCCACTCTCATTCAAGTCACAGAGATATCTAGAATGAGAGTGGAAGGATGGGCTTTGGCCGTGGTAAGCCCGAGCTTCCCACAAACAGGGGAGGTATGTAACAGGGGACTTATCCCTGTTCAGTAATGTGCCTTTAATCCAGCAGTGTGGTGGTTAACCTCTGGTAGTTAATTACTAAACACCACCTACCTGATTAGATGGCTTAGAAAGCCTGTCTTTTGAAACAGGAAGTGAGAACTCTTTAGCTGACACCTGAGCTGAACTTGGAGACACACTTGTCTTGAGCTCTGCCAAAAGATAGCAGAGCTGCTTTCAAGACACAGGGAAAACTTCTAAACCTGTATGCTGACCAACCCTGAAGACAAGGGAGCTGAAGCAGGGACAGTAAAAAAAATTCCCTCCAAACCACAAGGACCAAATAAGACTTCTAAAACCTGGATGCTGATATTTTCTGTGCACGCATGGGTGCGGTTCCAGGAGAGCAGAGAAGCTTACAAACAGATAAGACTTTTATTCTTAAGAGACTGCTTATATCTGCTTATTGCATGCTATGTTTTGGGGCTGGGGAGAAATGCTTGACTAGGGAGATGTGAATTGATTACATAGTGTTTTCACTAGAAATACTGCCAAGTGAACAGAAGCTTTGTTTCCCCCCCCCCTTGTTTGGATGTTTTCCTGATAAAAAGGAAAAGGCACAATAAAGCCTTATTATAATTTCTCATTATAAAGCCTCCTAATTGTGTACCTCTGTGAACGTCCGTCCACACTCCTACACGTACTGTACTGTATATAGTATCTTAATCAGAAGCAACTGCTGCCCAGAGACTGTATTGTGCTTCATACTGTATTCTGCTATGGACCATACCCAATTCTACAAATGCAGCAAGAGTCTTGATGCTGCTGTCCTGGCCATGAGAAAGAGAAAGGTGGCAGCTGTTTCCTAGCGAAAGGCAAAGGTGCATAAAGAAATGGCAATGAAAGCTCCCAAGGCAAAGACTCCTGGACCGAGCTATACGATGAAGAAACTGGGAGAAGTCATACAAAGGAGAGATAGATTCATCAAGAGCAAAAGGTGCAAAACAGAGGATGAACAAGGAGAATCCCACCCCATTCATGCTCGAGGAGAAGACCCACTCAAGACCGAAAGCGAGGGACCGGAGGATGAACTAGGTGAATCCCACAATAGAAAAGCAAATGCAGACACTCAAGGTTAGGGGCGGTACTAATAGGTTCGGGACGGTACTTAGCTGTCGGTGCTCTGTGTCCAGGGAGTTTCATGGGTCCCAGAAGTAGCCAATATGCAAAAAGGAGGCAGGTACACAGACTTAAGCAAAAGTTAATTTATTAAAAGTTTAATTATTTTATGGCACATTAAATTAACTTTTGCTTAGTCCGTGTACCTGCCTTCTTTTTGCATGCAAGGTGAATCCCACCCGATTCATTCATTCCCAAGGTGAAGGCCCACTCAGGACAGGAGGCGAGGAACCGGAGGATGAAAAAGGCGAATCACACACCATTCATGCTCAAGCAGATGGGCCCCTCCCATCACCAGACAACTTGGAGGTGCTACCAGATGAAACAAGAGACAGGGGGTGCCCAATGCTACATCCCATTGACAAAACATATATGGTAAAAAGTATAAAGTAAAATACTTCAATAATAATAATAAATACTTGGTTATTTAGTTAACCCTTTGGCCAAAGCGTCATAAGTATTTGAGCTAGCTGAAAATGTGTGATACCAGATGAAAACCTTACACCTTACATCAGCGCCAGTTCCCTCGGGCACATGCTGACAGAGATAAGGGTTCAGGAAATACCTTGCAATCGAAAACTGCAATACAGGGAAAGAATGCAGTCCAAGATGGATATTCTTTTGGAGAGGATAGAGAGGGGCATGGGTGCTCGCATGGACAACATTGACAGTAACATCGCAGGGCTCTATTAGGCACTTACTGTAGGGCAGATGTCAGTGGGTGACCAGGAGGGACAGCACCCAACCAATGCACACTCACCATCACCAGAATTGAGCTGCATGCCACCAAGACAACCCACACCACCACCAGAGTACACCTTGTCACCCGAGCGGATGACAATCCAGGTAAGAGCACAGGTATGGCCTGAGTAAAGCAACCTCCCTGACACTCTACCTTTCCCACAGCCACCAGAGATGACAATAAGCACAGTGCATGTACCCTCACCCACTGACATAAGCACCCACACTCCACCACCCACTGCACCCAGCATAGTCCAGCTGCAAATGGCACAGGAGACGCAACATGAGCCGCTCGTGATCACAGACATCACGGTAGCTGACCTCCCGCACAGCATACGGGAGAAATACTTAAGGATATGTGATGGAAAGGTGGCCAGATCTGCCCTTCTCATGCTGAAACACCACATCAATTTTATGCTGTACAATCAGTGGGTCGACGTTGTGAATTATGATGTCAAGAAGGGAAAGACAGCGCTTCCTTTCTATTTGCGTAAAATAATTATGAACGAAATCAAAGCTCATTACACTTTGGACCCACTAATAGCCAAATCGGTGAAAGACAATAAATGTGTTCTTAAGGCATAGAAAGGTACTTCCCTGGAACAGCCACGGCTATGGGGAGGAGTAGATGTTTACTTAATTTAAATCAAAATGCACCCAGTAATGAACTGTACTCTGAGCACCAGACTTTCTCCCCCCCCCCCCCAAAAAAAAAAACATCCTAAAAAACCTAGGGTGGTTATATATAACCCAGACCTAGAAGCCCTACGCAAGATCACCAGGGAACTACAACTCATTCTCCAGGAAGATACAAGACTGCAACAGGTCTTCCCTGAACCACCCTTATTATCACACAGACAACCTCATAATCTCAAGAAAATGATGTTGAGTAAAGTATTCAACAGTACAACTGAATGTGGGACAAGACCATGACAGGACGCAAGATGCAAAACATTCGCAATGCGCCACATAGCGGGCACAATACAAATACCACACAGGAATCTAGACTACAAAATCAGAGGAAGGTTCACCTGTTCCTCCAGCAATGTCGTGTACTTCATCATGTGCATGAAATGCCCAGGGGGCTGCTACTACATATGTGAGACGGGACATGGGCTAAACAAGAGAATAAACCTGCATCACCACAGCATCACACGTGAAACAGTCCTGTCGGCGAACATATCTCTGACTCTGGCCATAAGATGAACGATCTGAAGGTTGCCATACTCAAAGATAATCTTAGAACACCGAAAGAGAGACGGTTGCATGAATAAAAATGTATGCAACTGTTCGCAACACAGCGGTGGCCTAAACCGATACTGCAGTTTTATGAGTCACTAACCTGACACAAGAGAACTCTCTTCCCATGAGTGCTAAAGACCATGTCTATACATACTGTGCTACATAAATGCACACACAGCTGTCTCTTACACATACAAATGTACAATGTAATTCTATCCCTATATACCAATAGGGACCACATAGTATCTACACACTAATAGTAATGCAAACCCTCTTACATTTCTACAACTACCCACACCATTGGTATACACTCCCACTCCACACACACCTTTTGTAAAGTGCTGTATACACTGTGGGTGCTTTATAAATTTATATTTACACACACATATCCACACACATACTCTTACATCACTAATATTCAGGGACCATTTAACACCTTAATTCATAAATTGCATACTGCACAGGTGGGAGGGATAGGCTTCAGTCAAAGATAATGTAAGAGGACATGTGCAGAAGTACCCAATGGAGACTGTTTTAAGGTGAAATTAAAATAAGGCTTTATTGTGCCTGTCGCTTTAAACACAGCAAACATGAAAACCAGCAAACCAAATCTGCTCCACTTTGGAGTATATATACACTTGTAGTCCAGCCCTCATTAACTGTGGGGTTAGCCCAGCGATTCACCTGCCCAAATCATAGAGACATCATTATATAAAGAGAGAGATATAGATAACAGTCATATGAAAAAGTCTTATCTGTCTCTTGTAGTTGTAGGGGGGATGCTTCTCTGTTCTCCTGGTGTCCACACCCTTGTGACAAGGCAATGTCAGGATCCAGGTTTAGAATCTTGTCCCATTTGTCTTGTTGTCAGCTTGCAGCTCAAGAAATCTGTTCATGTACAGTGTTTCCTTGGTCAGCCCCACGTCATGTGTGACATAAGGAATTCCCTGCTCTTTCTGCTTCCTAGGTCAGCTCAACTCAGTGTGAGCTCAGGAAGAATCTCCCTTCCTGTCTCAGAGGCAGGCTTTTATGACACCTGTAATCAGCCAGGTGGTTAATTGTCTACCAGCAGTTAACCACCACACTGCTGGTTTAGAGGCGCATTTCTGAACAGGGATAAGTCCCCTGTTACATACCTCCCCTGTTTGTGGGAAGCTCGGGCTTGCCACGGCCAAAGCCCATCCTTCTACTCTTATTCGAGATATCTCAGTGACTTGAATGAGAGTGGATGGAGGAGGTGAACCCTCAGTCCCGCTGGGATTGGAGCCCTTCCTCCAGTATAGTAGTGTCTCCTCCAGAAGGTGCTTGAGATCAGCAGTCCTCAGTCGCCCAAGGAGAACTTTTTCCAAGTCCAGTCTTTCTACTGACCACGTGGTCATGAGCTCACCCGTGTCGGGCGCTCATCTTTTTGTAGGCAGACGGTATGGCGACAGTCGCAGAGCGTTTATGCAAATCGCTTTCTCTCGCCATCTTTCCCATGTATTCCACTTTAGCACCAAATGTCCATTTCATGGTATCACAAGAGCGCCCAAAAACAGCCACCTGAGCCCTCAGTTCTTGAAGCTGTCTTCCTGCACTTTTCACATTCAATGTACAGTGGCGGTCGATCTGAGTCTAAGACGGCTAGATCCACGGCTCTCAGATTATCCCGGCTAGGTGCGTTTTTTTGTCGTTTTCACCCGGAGTGAACTGCGTTATTTTCGCGCTCGTGATATTAGCATTTTATTCTCGCTGTCTGCAATACTGCAATGCCGTGTAAAAACTCAGGGGGGCGTTTGCGAGCTGTTGTCTTGGAAGTCTAATACCTTCGCGGTTCAACCTACATCAGTACACAGCCTGTGTGTGCGCGCAGTAATTTTAAATTTGCATATTTAAAGTATAAAGGGGCGGGATATGCGCTGGCGGTCGGTGCGCCTCCTGCACCCAGTAGCTTCAGCTGCATGGCTGTGCTACCGATGGTATCAACTTAACTTTTAGCTATCACCAGACGCACCGAGGCTGATACTAGAGAGCTCCTGGCATGCTGCCAAAGGCGCCCAGCCCCCCACATAGGAGGTATGTCTGGTGTGTTATGAGCAAAGCATTGCGTGATTCCACTCCATGTTAACAGGCACTACTTGTGCACTGTTTTAGATTAATACTGATTCAGTCAATATATTCTCTGACATGTGTGTGAGTGTATGAATTTCGCGAATCTACCACAATCCATGTTAACAGGCACTACTTGTGCACTGTTTTAGATTAATACTGACACTGATATGGTGTGTATGTGTGTGTACAACACTCACGCACCGCACTAACACCAAGTGGCTTATACATATAGAGAACCACCATGAACAGGCACGGCTTTTGGCATTGTTTACACAGATAACTGACTCTGTGGGCTGTGTTACCGATATAGGCACAATACCACTAACTTGTGTGTACAATACTCACGCACCATACTAACATCAGTGGTTTTTGTACATAGAGATCCACCACCAACAGGCACGGCTTTTGGCATTATTTACACAGATAACTGATTCTGTGTGCTGTGTTACTGATATAGGTACAATACCACTAACCTGTACAAGTAACCAGCTACACCTGTATACTGCTACAGTCAGCGTTGATATCGACATGCTGATTTATGCCATACGACATAGTACAAATTAGACACTTACCGTTACCTGTTTTGACCTATAACCATCCTTTGGATCTACTCTACACCACTAGTGTTATCGTGCGGCCATATCCCAGACCCTGGGTTTACAGTACAGAGTTTATTGTGGTCTGCTTTGCTCATTTTTAATATTAATTCACTGTACACTGGCTATCATTAGTATATTACTTGACCTATAGTGTTCCCCATATTATTTTATATTTAGAGTTAAGACTCAATTAAAGTTTCTGGTTTTAATTAATTCATTACTCACCCGCCTTACTAGGTTCTGATACATTTTGGCTACACATTGGTAGAGTGCTCTCCTTGGGGTTCTACCTCTCTCTGTTTTTTCATATTTAAAGTATACATGCATTTGCAGTGCTGTGCTGTGCTGCTGTACGGTATGTCTCATTTGAAAATTGCATAGGTGTGTACAGTACTGTAACAGTGTCACATTTCGGCATTTACAGCGCTCTCCCCTCGCTCAGGATAATTAACTGCACTGCAGGGTATTTCAACTTCTTATCTTCTGTGCAATGCAGTACATCTCTCCCACACCATTCCTTTGAACGCATGTCTGGTTTCAATCACATTCCTGCTTGACAGCAGGAATTTACTGTGCATGCGTCTGTAACTTCACCCACCACTGCTTGTTTGCCTGAGTGAGTGACCAAAAAAAATGAAAAATTAAAAAAAAAAAATTATTGTAATTTTTTTTTTCTCCACAAGCCTGCAAAAACCATTTTACTGTATTATGATATTGAATCTGTGCTGTAGCTTTTGACTGCGACCCTGTGCATTTGACTGCACATGGTTGATTTGTGTGCTTTTTACGTACTGTATTTGGGGGTGTATTATTATGATGAACTGCCTTTTGAAATTAAAGTATGTCTTTAGCTTTGAACTTCATGCAGCTGTACCCTGCAGTCCCCTCACCCACGAACGCTAGCTCAAGGATTTAAAATTCCACGGAGTCATTTATTTTCTGAATCTTGCCATTGTGTTCTTAATCCGTCCATAGCCAAGCTACAAAGCCTCACTGCGCCTGCGTGTAATCCTTTTAGAGATGGGAGCTAGCTGCTTACTGCGCATGAGTCACCCAACCCCCCCTCTCCACAGAGTCGTTAATTTACTGAATCTTGCCATTGTGTTCTGAATCCGTTCATAGCCAAAGCCTCACTGCGCCTGCGTATAATTCTCTTTGAGATGGG
Organism: Ascaphus truei; assembly: GCF_040206685.1. NCBI lineage: Eukaryota > Metazoa > Chordata > Amphibia > Anura > Ascaphidae > Ascaphus > Ascaphus truei. Next base: position 10,942,546 of record NC_134488.1, read on the forward strand.
AATTTTGAGGCTTTGTTTATGGCAACGCTTTGGAAAATCCCTTCTCGAATTTGATTTGCACAGAGCATCACCTCTCTGTGCGCCTGTGTGTAATCCTCTTTCGGATGGGAGCTAGTTTACTTCTGCTCACGCGCCTGTAACTTCACCCACCACTGCTAATTATGATTATGATTTTTTAAATGTTATTTTATTTTATCCACAGGCCTACAAAAACAATCATGATATTACGATATTAAATCTGTGAGTTTGCCTGCACATGGTTGATTTGTGTGCTTTTTATGTAATGTATTTGGGGGGTGTAGGGATCAAATTACAGTATTATGATTAACTGCCTTTTGAAATTACTGTACTCTACAGTACAGTATGTTATTTCTTTGAACTGCTGCACAACTAATTCTTCATTCCTCCCCCACGCACACACAAACTCTTATCGACAGATACCTCCACAGAGTCATTCATTTTCTGAAGTTAGTTAGTCATTGTGTTTTTAATCCGTCCCTAGCTGAGCATCAATCGCCTCACTGCGCCTGCGTGTACTCTAATCCTTTTAGAGATGAGAGCTTGCTGCTTACTGCGCATGAGTCACCCAACCCCCTCTCTCCACAGAGTCATTAATTTTCTGAATATTGCCATTGTGTTCTTAATCCGTCCATAGCCGAGCTACAAAGCCTCACTGCGCCTGCGTATATTTCTCTTTGAGATGGGAATTTTGAGGCTTTGTTTACGGCAACACTTTGGAAAATCCCTTCTCGAATTTGATTTGCACAGAGCATCACCTCTCTGTGCGCCTGTGTGTAATACTCTTTCGGATGGGAGCTAGTTTACTCCTGCTCACGCGCCTGTAACTTCACCCACCACTGCTTGCTTGAGTGCACCTCAAAAAAAATTTAATTATGGTTTTTTAACTGTTATTTTATCCACAAGCCTGCAAAAACAATCTTGATATTACGATATTAAATCTGTGCGTTTGCCTGCACATGGTTGATTTGTGTGCTTTTTATGTACTGTATTTGGGGGGTGTAGGGATCAAATTACAGTATTATGATTAACTGCCTTTTGAAATTACTGTACTCTACAGTACCGTATGTTATTTCTTTGAACTGCTGCACAACTAATTCTTCATCCCTCCCCCACGCACACACAAACTCTTATCGACAGACACCTCCAGAGAGTCATTCATTTTCTGAAGTTAGTTAGTCATTGTGTTTTTAATCCATCCCTAGCTGAGCGTCAATCGCCTCACTGTGCCTGCTTGTACTCTAATCCTTTTAGAGATGGGAGCTTGCTGCTTACTGCGCATGAGTCACCCAACCCCCTCTCTCCACAGAGTCATTAATTTTCTGAATATTGCCATTCTGTTCTTAATCCGTCCATAGCCGAGCTACAAAGCCTCACTGCGCCTGCGTGTAATCACCCCCCCCCCCCCACCAACCCTTTGAGGCTTTGTTTACGGTAACGCTTTGGAAAATCCCTTCTCGATTTTGAAATGTAAATCCGATTTGCACAGCATTGTGAGAATTGAGAGTTAAAAAAACCATTAACTGATTCATGTTGTTTTGTCATTCATTCTTATTCATTGGTGTACTGTAGGGGTGGGGGTTTGTGGTTGTTGTAAATGATTATGACTAGCAGGAATGTGAATAAATATTTTATTTTATCAGGAACCAAAAAATACAAATATAAAAATAATCATGAATAATACATAATGCAGTCTTTATTAAGTTCTTTTGGCAGATTGAAATTTGATGAACATTTAGAAAACATTTCTAAAACATAGGGAAATATGAATAATGCACATTTATAAGAATATTATTTAATAATATATACTGTAATGTATAATATATATATATATATATATATTATTTTTTCCGTCTTTATCTTGTTCCTCATTCTGTGTACAGTACAGTAGTTCATTGAGAGAGGAGAGGTTTTGTCTACATCATTACTGCTGTTTATATACTGTACATTTTACTGTACAAACAGATTAGACTGGACACAAAACCCCACCTGCCCCCAGGCCACCCTTTTTTCCTGAAACGACAAGAAATGAAAAAATTAGTGCAGTTATGTGCGTACTGTATTATGGCATTGTGTGATGTGTAGTACTACTGTAGATGGCTGGTGCTGCTTTCTCTGGAAAGAAAAAAATTGAGCAGTTAGTAGGCAGTTACTGTAGTACTGTCAAACTAGTCTATACTGGAACTGCTGTATACTCTGACTACTGTTAAATACTATGTACTGTAACCTGATGGCTGGTGCTGCTCTCTCTGTAAAGAAAAAACTGTAACTCTGACTATTGGGAAAGAAAAAATCTGTGCCATACTTACCTGTATCATACTGTACTTACAATACTACAGCACAGTACTACTTTCCTGATGCTTGCCCATTACGCGCAAAGACAATGGGCAACACAGGGGCAATATGGTCTATATATTTATTGCAGCGTTCCACGGTGAGTACATCGTTCCAAAAACTCATTATGCCTTTCAATAACTCATCCTTTTTGGAGGGTTTCGCCACTTTCCGGATATGGTCCTTCAGCTGATGCCAGACCATTTCGATCGGATTGAAGTCTGGCGATCTGTCATTGGAAAAAAAGGACAATTAGTTTAAGAGATACAGTACACAGTAAAAACTGTGGGAAACAAATGAGACACGGTTACCGCACTTACTCCGCTGGCGTCTTCACCCAGTTGATACCGCGCTCCAGGATATGCGCTGTTGACGCGGTGTGCTTCGGATCGTTGTCCTGGTAGAAGCGGTGACCATTCGGGAACTCGCGTGTGATGTATTGCACTATCTCAGGGACAATGTTGTCTTGGAAGAAAGCTTTATTCATGATTCCTATAGCAAGAAAAGAAAAGTGCTCAAAAAACTGCACAATAGTACAGTACAGTGCATACAGTAAGGCTACACTAGTAAAGTACAGTGCATAAGGCTACATTATATTTCATATATTTTACCTTCAAAGATGACAATGTATCCTGGTCCACGCCTAGAGATGGCACCCCACACATGCTGCTTCACAGGGTGTTTTGGCCGCGGCTTCAAAGATATGCGGCCTTTTTTGTGGAATGCAAAGCTTGCAAATCTCTCCAGCGACACAGTAGACTCGTCAGTGAAGATGCAATCCTGGAAAGTTTCCCCACTATCGATCCATGCCTGGGCCTGGATCACTCTTTTGATTTTGTTTGCGTCCCTTATTATGGGGTATGCTCTGTAATGACAAGGAATAAATAATTTCAGCGGTACAGTACAGTTTCCTAAACAACACTTTTACCTCCTGTACTGTCCAGTACTAACCTCACACGTCCATATTTCCATCCAATGCAGCGTCTCATCTTCTTTATGCTGGTCTTGGATACAGCGAGATTGTGATTTTCCTGCGGAGTGTATTTGACCCTTAATGCACTCCTCTCATCATTCTCCTCACTTATTTTGTCCACCAGAAGAGTTGTCTCCCTACAATGTAAAGAAAAACATTCCGGTAAGTAAAAATATTAGAGACAGTAGATCAAGAGGATACAATATATTGTTCTATTAATACAGTATGCAGCAATATAAAACTGTTGAAATATAAATATACAAAATATATATACTGTTGTAATATAAATATAAATATACAAAATATATATACTGTTGTAATATAAATATAAATATACAAAATATATACTGTACACTGTTGTAATATAAATATACAAAATATATATACTGTTATAATATAAATATAAATATACAAAATATATACACTGTTGAAATATAAATATAAATATACAAAATATATATACAGTTGTAATATAAATATACAAAATATATATACTGTTGTAATATAAATATAAATATACAAAATATATATACTGTTGTAATATAAATATACAAAATATATATACTGTTGTAATATAAATATACAAAATATATATATATACTGTTGTAATATAAATATACAATATATATATATACTGTTGTAATATAAATATACAAAATATATATACTGTTGTAATATAAATATAAATATACAAAATATATACACTGTTGTAATATAAATATACAAAATATATATAATGTTGTAATATAAATATAAATATACAAAATATATACACTGTTGTAATATAAATATACAAAATATATATACTGTTGTAATATAAATCTACAGAAATAACAAAAATATATCAGATACAGTACTGTAGATGTACAGTACATTTTTGGATCTAAATTTATTTTTAAAGTTTTATAAATATACTTACGCGTTAGTTACCCGTGGTGCCTTTTTGCGTTCTCTGTTTTTTCCATGTGCATGATAGCTCATGGTGGTTGCTGGCACAACGAGGCCAGAAGTAGCTAACCAGCGTTGGATAGCAGCAATTCGGTGTCCGCTCGTGTACATCTCCTTAATTCGCATGCTGAGATCCTTGGAAATCTTTTTAACAACCATTGCTGCGAGTAGAAAGAAATACAAACACAAGAATGTATATTCGATGTTTAGTCGATGTGTATTCAATGTGCAGTGAATCCACAAAATGGATGGTGTATTTATACGGTAATGACTCACATTAGAGTACGCCCACTTTCAGCACCTGTACCTCGCCGCCATGCATAAAAGGTTACACATTTTGCATAGCCCACCACTCGATGATCTTTATCTGAACTTGCCCTTGTCCAGATACTGCATTGTGCCACCTGCTTCCATGGAGCAACCCCGATTCTACGGACGCAGGAACCCACTCGCCTCTGCCGTGCCTGTCATGCAGAAAAAGCGAAAGGCGGTTGCCGTTTCCACGCCAAGGCAAAAGCGACAGGCTAAGGCCAATAAAGAAAACCTTCTGCTGACCCCAAAGGCTAAGGGTTTTCATAGACGTCAGCCTTATTATGTCAAGAAGATATACGGTGATGTAATCTCGACGCAAAACGATTGGCAGCCAACCCATCAAATCCGCAGACCACTTCCTCACATACGCTTCGACGACTCTGCCGCCGCTGTCCCGGAAATCTTCAGCCCGTCTTCTCCACCCCTCGTCCTCGACGCTGTTGCCGCCCTCCCGGAAACCCACAGGCCATCTTCTCCGGTTCTATCCGACGACACTGCCGCCTCTGAAATCCACGGGTCACTGTCTCCTTTGCTCTTAGACAACTCTGCTTCTCGCCCGGAAATCCAAAGGTCACTGTCTCCATCCCTCTTCGACGACGCTGCCGCTTCTCCTCTACCGGATATCCACAGTTCACCTCCTCCACCCTTCTTCGATGTCGCTGCCGCTTCTCTCCATGGAACCCCCATCTCATCCTCCGTTGCACCCATCCACCCAAATGTCCACACGCCATGTACAAAAAGCAGCTCGTTAGACCGCATGCTGAATGGGATAAGTGTGGATCTCCCCCCGGGAACTCTATTGTGCTAGCAAAGATAGATCTGCTTCTGGAGACCATGTTAAATGTGGAGCAACGGATGCTACATATGGATCAACGGATGATATATATGGATCAACGGATGCTAGATATGGATCAACGGATGGATCGACGGATGGAGAAGATAGAGGCTGACATAGCGGGTATACATCGTTTGCTCGGTGTTAATGCCCCTGTTTCCCCAACGCCGGAGCAGGGGGGTGACATGGATGTAATGAATGGGAGCATTGACCCCCTTCCATCACCAAGCACATCCCCTCCACCGGAAGATGTAGTGTACATGTATGCCATTGAGGAGGACATGACAACCCCGTCAAGACCACGCCAGGAGACCACACGGTGACCAAGACCGGATGAAAGCTTTTTCCCAGACAACCTACCATCGCCCGTCGCCTCAAGCACACCCGCTCGCAGAAGACCTACATTCGCTACATTCGCTCACATCGATACGGTGCCCGACATCACCCTGCGCGATCTGACACTGGCGCTTAGGGAGAAGTATAGGGTGATGAGTGCTGGTGTACCCCACAAGTATGCTTTGTTCCCTACTCGTTGTTCTGCGACTGGGCCTTCAAAGTGAACTACGACGGAAATCGCGTAAAAAAGGCGCTTCCTGCCAATTTAAGAAAGAACATTCTGGATGAAATGCAGCGCTTTTATCCAATTACAGATCCTGTAATGAAAGGCGTTCGAGACTGCATTAATGGCGTTTTGCGCCATGCAAGGAATCAGCCATGGACGGACAATGTGGTGGACTTTCTGGATTAATCACGGGAACTGTAAGACCATACTGTTGTGATGAACTGAGCTCTACTGTACATGTTTTGACTTGCTGAACTTACTGTAAATAAAGGAGATGTTTTGACCTGCTGTACTGTATTTAACTTACTGTTTTAACTTGCTGTACACACACACAGGACCTGCACAATTCGAGTCCCTGAGGGCCGCAAACAGGCACGGTTTTCAAGGTTATCCTGAAAACCGGACCTGTCTGCTACCCTCGAGGACTGTACTGGTGCAGACTGTTTTGCACACCATCCCACTGTATATGTTTTGACTTGCCATTCTTTGATAAAGGAGATATTGTGTTTTGTATATTTTATGAATAAAGAATTTGTTTTAAAACATGTGACTGTAAACCATACTGACTGACTGTAAATGTTTTTACTTTCTATACATAAATGTTTTCACTACTGTAGCAGTAAACCATACACCTGTTGATGTTTTGAATTGCTGTGCACTTAAAATGTTTCTACATTGTACAGTATTTGTAAATAAATGTTTTTGTACTTACTCCACCAATAAAAGAACATGTTGATTTGTTTTACATTGTTCCATTGGCTCCTTTGCTACTGTAACAAAATACAGTGTTTCTAGAATGTACACTACTGTCCAGGCACACTGTACTGTATACTATAGGCATGCTCAGTACAAGAGTATTAAAAAAATAGAAGACACATACAGTACTGTACTGTACTGTATGTACTAGCACTGTATAGAAGACACATACTGTATGTACAGTACTGTAATACATGTAGAATAAATGCATAGTTTTTATTTTTTGGGGGTTTATTACACAGTATACTGTTTATTAAAAAAGTACAGGCATACCCTGCACTAACGTACGCAATGGGACCGGAGCATGTATGTAAAGCAAAAATGTACTTAAAGTGAAGCACTACCTTTTCCCCACTTATCGATGCATGTACTGTACTGCAATCATCCTATACGTGCATAACTGATGTAAATAACACATGTATAACAGACTCTATAGTCTCCCCGCTTGCGCACAGCTTCGGTACAGGTAGGGAGCCGGTATTGCTGTTCAGGACGTGCTGACAGGCGCATGCGTGAGCTGCTGTTTGCCTATTGGGCGATATGTCCTTACTCGCGAGTGTACTTAAAGTGAGTGTCCTTAAACCGGGGTATGCCTGTATTGTATACTGTACGGCCGGAAAACATCAGCATAGTGTACATTAGCCACTAAACTGTAGACTCCGGTACGTGGTTTTTAAATCCGATTCAACAATGTGCAGGCATTGTTACACAAAGCGATATTATCCATCGAAATCCCTCCATTAGCCGTTTTCTTTTCTGAGGAAAAACAAAAAGAAAAGTTTTTCTGTAATGATCTAAAGAAGTTCCCAGCCAATCCCACCAATAATTTTCTCGGGGGGCGTCTCCTGTTCACATGCGCATGCGCTTACCGTCGATGTAATGACACGCATTTGCGTTTCAAGAAGGTTCCAATGCGCATGCGCCTAGCGTTCCACCAATAGTTCAGTATCTGCAGTACAGTACTGTAGAAGCCGCTAAGCCAATAATATTGCTTACAGGAGAATCACTTGACTTTTGAATCGCACCGATATTGATACTGTATTGTCAAAATAAAAAAAACACAGAAAATAATACGGCAACAATATTCACCAACGGAATTTCCCATTCAGCTGGCGCCGGCGCCGGTCCACTACCAGTCCAGCATTCTTGATCATCCACGTCGATAGTTTGCAGCGGGACTAGTCCACCTGTAGTCAGCTGATGAGCCTGGAAATTGCTTAGGTACATGCAAGCTTGATCGAAACTGCACGCGAAATCCGGCTCAGGGTTGTCACTGACGGTGGGACTGTTATTGGAAGCCGGTGCTGGTGCATTGCTTGGCAGCGACTGTTGTTTCTTAGTTGGTTTTAACACGACCCTTTGCCTTTTGTCGTCTGCATGATCATAGATAGAGGAAAAAGCCGGTGATACACACCAATACCCTCCAACAAATTGTGGCTCAATACGATAAAAACAGGGATCGCTACATAACCTTTTCCTTATTGCATGCTTCCACGTATGAGGAGCTGGCAAAAATTTGTAAAAGTCATAGTTTTCTATAAAATACTGATAAATTTGAGCAACGGTTGCCATTTTACCATCTGTTGCATTAATCGCAGCCCATATCAAATACGCGTAACTTCTGTCGGTTTTTGGAAAACGGGCTGCACTTGAACACTCATGGCGGGCAGCGGGTCTCTGGAGAATACTGTAACCGAAACTGTCTTTCTTTAATATGAAAAGCCTAAATTGATACATTTTTGCAACTTCTTCCTTCAGTCTCAAGGCCAAGTTACAATAGCACACTGTGGTATCTTTTTTAAACGAAACACCTGCAAGTCGACACATTACTGAAGCGCATGTGCATTACAATTCATGAATATCTGCCATCTGGCGGACACGCGAAGAATTGCAACCTATTAAATCCGAACTATTCTTAATAAACGCATCAACCGCGCGTCAACCGCACATGACCCGTGGCTGAGAACGCAAAATGAATGCGGCATGCTCCAGGTGAAGTGCGTCGCATTCCAGGAAAAAGCCAGGGAAAATACGGTGATGTGTTAGACTCAGATGTGCCGCAGCAGTAGTCGCCAGTTCAGCTGCTTTGAGATTGAGTTGCGATTCCAGCTCCATTTCCAGAGAATGTCCTATCTTTTCAGCTTCCTCAGCTAAGGATTCTTCTGGCTTGGATTCTGCACTCCTACCTCTGTTTGTTGCCTGTTGGGCGTTGCAGGTTTGGCTAGTGCTTTCTTAGGTGGCTCAAACTTCGTAATCTTGTTTTGAAGGTGAGTGGTGTCCCCAGCTCTCACTGTACCCTTGTCCTTATGGGCATTAGTTACTGTGGGATACCGATGCTTGGGCAGAGCCAATACCTTTTCCCGTATTGAAGGCATCTGTAAGTTACTGGTCTGCAGAGTCTCACTCTGTTTCTTGAGTGTTTCCTGCCATTCTCCTTTCAGGGTCTTTATTTCTTCCTTGTGCTTTCTCTGAGCTTGCTTCCACCTATCATTCATTATTTTGTGGAGTACTGTGAACGTTTTTGCTTGGGCCGCAGATACTTGTCTAAGTTTCTGGACCTTTTTGCGCTCCCTCTTGTACCGAGTCACCTGGCCTCTAAGCTTAGCCTCTAGCGATGCTTTGGTGATGGTCAGGGTAGCCTTCCGTTTATCATGCTGCTTTGCGAGGACACACTGGGTAATCAGACGTTCCTGCAGCACTTGTATTTCCTTGCAGTTGCGTTAGGTGGCGTAAATATTCAGCGATCTGCTGTTCCTGCTCTTCCTCCTGCAGATCACATTCGTCATCATAGAGAGCGGTCTTTTCAGTTCGTAACGAGTTCAGGCACCCCCACCATTCTTGGGGTGTTTTGTGGGTGTGATTCGGTTTGGGTTCCCCGTAAGAGATGTCTTCCTCCTTATCGGACTGGAAGGGCCACTCTTCCGTGGGGTAGGGTTCATTACAGGAATGCCGCATCTTGTCCTCCATTTTGGGGCTATCAGGTGTATTTTTCTTCCCGACCTCAGGAGGCGCTATTGCAACTGTTATCACTGTATTTGCTCGAACCCCAAATTGTGGTAGTCCTACAGGTGGGCATATTTTGCTTGTAGAGGTCGTAGCTCTCACAGGCATCTCTGTAGACTTTTTCTTTACACCAGGAACACATTTTCTTCCCCATTTTTGCAGACTGTATTTGACTTCAGCTTGGTGGCCATTTAAATTCCCAGAATCAGTACCGCTCGTGGGTCACCATCTGTATTCACTGCTTCAGCTAAATTTATTTTATTTATATTTTTTAAAGAAAACAATAAACAAAGCCTAGCTCCTCTGGAGAGCTAACTCACTTCTTGAACCCTGACTACGGCTGGAAGGCAAAGCCCCTTTATCAACAACCATATTATACATTATTGTGATAGGCAAGTAAGGTTTACCTGCTTCCGCAGTCTCTCTCTCTCTCCTCTTAGGATTGGGGAAAAGAGTCCATCTGTAGTTTTGTGGCTTTCTTCAGTGCAGTGTAGATTTCCTGCCTGGATGTGTATCCCTTTAATTCTGGTCTCTGCTGCAGGTGAATCTTTGTTTTTGTTGCTCAGGCTGTTTGCAAGACTGCATGAAGGTAAAAAGCACAAAAAAAATTCACAGGCAGTCTTCAGGACCCCTTTTAACTTCAAGGGCCACCTCTCATCCCACTTCTGACACCATATGTAAGAGGACATGTGCAGAGGTACGCAATGGAGACTGTTTTAAGGTGAAATTAAAATAAGGCTTTATTGTGCCTGTCACTTTAAATACAGCAAACATGAAAACCAGCAAACCAAATCTGCTCCACTTTGGAGTATATATACACTTGTAGTCCAGCCCTCATTAACTGTGGGGTTAGCCCAGCGATTCACCAGCCCAAATCATAGAGACATGATTATATATAGAGAGAGATATAGATAATAGTCTTATATGAAAAAGTCTTATCTGTCTCTTGTAGTTGTAGGGGGGATCCTTCTCTGTTCTCCTGGTGTCCACACCTTTGTGACAAGGCAATATCAGGATCCAGGTTTAGAATCTTGTCCCCTTTGTCTTGTTGTCAGCTTGCAGCTCAAGAAATCTGTTCACGTGCAGTGTTTCCTTGGTCAGTCCCACGTCATGTGTGACATAAGGAATTCCCTGCTCTTTCTGCTTCCTAGGTCAGCTCAACTCAGTGTGAGCTCAGGAAGAATCTCCCTTCCTGTCTAAGAGGCAGGCTTTTCTGACACCTGTAATCAGCCAGGTGGTGTTGGTTAATTGTCTACCAGCAGTTAACCACCACACTGCTGGATTAGAGGCACATTTCTGAACACGGATAAGTCCCCTGTTACAGATACATTCCAAGACGCACTGTTTTTAAGTAAAAACCTCTCGGTTTATCCATTGTAACACCGCCGGAAAAAGGGATCAGTGTATCTCGAAAGCTCACACAAATAAAAGCATTCAGTTAGCCACAGAATGGTATACATTGTGGCTGAAATGCAGGTGAGAGCGGGAGGTGAAACTATGGAGGAGCTTCAACTCGGCTGAGTGACATCCAGCATTTGGAAGAGTTAGGAGACCATCTGGAATCTACTCTACAATAGATGAGTATCTCTTACAGCCCTGGGTACCTGGTTTTTCTTGTCTAAGTGACTTTAGCATTCACCGTCTTCCAGCAATCAGCATCCACACACAGATTGTCTCAAATTAATGAGTTTTCACCCACTATGTGAGTGCAAGTCCTGGTGACTACTCCATGTTATAATAAATACCTTTTATTTACAGTATTATGCTATAGAGCTGGTGCTTCTCTCTTTTGTCATATATAAACAGGTGTATATACAGTATATTCAGTTTATAGTACACAAACATATATACACTGAATGGTGATGGGACAGTACAGTTATACACACACATACATACTGTAATATATACTGTATATATATTATATACATATAAAATACTAGAGGGGGCCTCTTTGGGGAAGCCTTTAAAAACCCTTCAAAGCAAGTAGTTCTGTGTGGTCTAGGGAATTATATTTTAAAGACACAAAAAAACTCATGGTCGCCGACTTTGAGTTTCCGGACGGTATTGTGGACGACGCCAATTTCCATTTTCTGCCTGCATTCTGCCCACTGTTAACCCAGGTTATACCGCGGATAACTCGCGAACATTTTGGTGTAAATATCGCAAAAGGCACAGGCTCAGCTCAGTGAACCGCAAGGCGTAGCAGGAAAACAAACGGGACACATCTGTAGGTTGAACTTGATGGACACGTCTTTGTTAAACCTCATCTACTATGTAACTATGTAACTATGTAAATAAATTGCGCAACAAACTTATGACCCCTTTGAGGCAAGACCGCCCAGCAGTAAAACATTGCTAAATGAAGCAACGGGGAAAATAATGTTGTAAGTTTATTTTAAGATGTATATTGCATTTAATGTATTTGCAATAAGGATTGACTCTTCACAGTATATACAGGTATATCTCTTTCCAAATGATAAAATAGAATGAAAAAAAGAACAAGACTAAACCATTCCCCCTCAATGACCCGAGGCCATATGGCAGCAATAAGGCACTGAGTACCCGTGTACCTGTGTACTCCCCACTTTGAAGGACCAAACATCAACATACTGTAAGCCCGACAATTGCAGAAATGAGCCACAATCTCTTTATGTTTGGTAACAATTAAAACATCTGGCATTCTTTACACTATACGTTTTTACCTCTGAACTCTTATTCAGAGTGGGTCTAGGCCCAGAGAGGAGATGCCTGGCACGCGCTAATTATAACGCTGCTCCACTGTGGTTATTTTTTCTGTTTTCTCTGTAATCACTTTGAAATTATTATATTCCATCAACACAGTTTGACTGCTAACCCCTTCTCTGCTGGAGTGACCAGTGGAATGTTGTTATACATTGTTATTCAATGCTCTGCATGTGTCCCATGCAGCAGAGAAGGGGTCAGCTATCGAAGTACTGCAGCTTTCTATAGGAATTAAAATTGCTGCCCCCCCCCCCCAAAACACACACACCGCCACCTTTGTCTTTTTAAATTGCTCCTGGCACAGCTGCAATAGAGCTGAAGGAAACAACTGAGACTCAGATGGAAAGTGAAAAAAATGGAGGGAGTTTTAATAAGGGATGGATAGAGACAGGGGAGGGAGAGAGATAGGAATGGATGGAGGGATGGAGAGAAGATGAGGAGAGAGAAAGTTATACCAAATGAGCAAGAGAGAGAGACAGAGAGAGACTGAAAGAGAGAGAATGAGAATAAAGATAAACTGTGATGAACAGAACTATAAGGAGGGTGAGGGGCATGTTAAAGAGGGAGGGAGAGAGGGAGAGGTGTACTGGAATGGATATAAAGAAGTGGGGAGAAGAATATTAGACTAGGATGGAAAAGTGACATAAAGGGAATGATACATGGAGAATGAGGAATAGTGTGGAAGTGCGGAAGACAGAAGGAGAGACATATAGAATCATATGGAAATAGAGAACACTGACCAATATATAGAGAAAGGGGATGAGAATGGAGAGACAGTAAAAGAGAGCCGTACTGTATTACGAGAGAGGCCGAGAAAGAGAAGAATTTGGGGACAAATGTATGTCATGATGGATAGAGAGAACGGATGAGAGAGAAAGAGAGTAAGAGACAGGGAGGGGGAAGGAGGGAGGGGGAGGCAGACAGAGGGAGAAGAGAGTAAAAGACAAATTAGAGCTGCTGTCTTTAAAACTGCTGGGGCATTGGCAAGTCTTTCTCTCTGTCTTTTTTTACTGCATTCAATTTTCTCTTAAATTGAGTGGGTTTCTTCTTCTAATCTCACAGTCTGAGCCTGCTGCTGCTGCAGTACGATACAAAGGAAGCTAGCTGCAGAACACCGAACGCCTGTATGCTGATGTGTGTGAGACTTATATTCAGTGTTTTACTACTCTGCTATCTGAGTCGTAAAAACCAAGGTGTATTGTGCTGCAGTGTACCAAGATGCAGTGTTGCAGTGCCTCTAGGAATAGAATGCTATAGTGTGCCAAAATTCAGAGTGTAATCCCTATGAACACAGTGCTATACTGAGCCAACCTGAATGTAACCTCTAGCAATAGAATGTGATATTGTGCCCACAGTGTAATAACTTCTATGAATACTGAGAGTCTGCTAAATTCAGCATGCTACCTCCAGGAACACTTAGTGAACTCTATCTAAGTCCAGATTGTTTCCACTTGGAATATTGATATAGTTTGCCTAATTTTGATTGTTACATTTAGAAATACATTATTATATTAAGTAAAATTCAGTGTATTACCTACAGCAAGACTATTTAGCACATCAGATTCAGCGTAATCACTAGGAAAATTTTTTAACCTGTGCCAAACTGAAAGTATAACCTTTAACAATATTGATTTAGCGCTGTTTTGTCAATAATCACTACCTCTAAGTAGTGTACCAAGCCAAACTCTTGGGGCCAGGTGTACAAAATGGTGTGCTAATCCTTAGATCACCTTAAGGTCCATTCAAATAACTAGCAATAGTTAGTGTACAGTCCTAGGCTGTTACATCTGGGAATATTCGTCTTGAATGTGGCAATCTCAGAACATTGCTTCTAGAAACAGTGTGCTATATTTTGCCCAAACAAGGATGTTACATAAAACAACCCTTCGGGCCGGCCCATCGTGGCGAGCATTGGATCTTTGGGAGATGGTCTGTCACGCTACAGTATGTGGATAGGTTTTTGCAACCGCTGGCTGTGTCTGTCTTCATATATACGGGGCACCACTGACCTCCTTCTCTCAATACAGGGGATCGCATGTCCAAGAATTACAGATGGGTCACCTTAGATGTGACCTCTGTATTCTAGCATTGAGCACTCACATGGTTTGCACGTTTTACATTTAGCAGATATCTCCACTTCCCAGTTTCTTTTAGAATTGATTGCTTTTCTACTCACACACTATTTTCTCTTTGATACACAATATTATTTACAATCATGTGGCATGCCTATGGGGACTACATTCACACCCTCATATACAAATTTATTTATGGGCTTGTGGGAAAAGAAACACATATACAGCAACACCAATTATTTTAGGGACCACATTATCTATTATAAGCGCTATATAGATGATTTAATTTTTATTTGGGATGGTGATGACATTTCACTTCTCACTTTTATTCATACACTCAATATTAATGAGCTTAATTTACTTTTCAACACCATATGCACCCATTACTTATTTGGACGTTACATTGTATATAGATATGGAAGGTCATATTCAAACTGATATATTCAGGAAAAAGCATTAGAGGAAATCATTTTTGAGGGCTCAAAGTACTGCACCGACACACTTTATTCGAGCAAATACCCAGTATGTACCTGGCAGATACCTGGAATGCGCCGCTCCTCACCTCTGACAAGCCCCGTTGCATTTGCCTTCCCAGCCTGGGTTCATGCCTGGCTGACGGGCGGCTGATCTGTTAAATAATAATGATTAGGATTTAATAGGCTGCAATGCTTCGCGTGTCTACCAGATGGCATAAATTCATGAATTGTAATGCAGTATATATATACAGTATATACTGTGCAGTATTGCAGCCAGCGGGAATAAAATGCTTCAATCCCTGCCTGGAAAATAACCCAATGCACTCGGGCAGAAAACAGTCACAAACCTCAATACACCCGGGTATACCCGAATTCGTGGGACAAGCCGAGCTCGAATAAAGTGTGTCGCCAGTGTAGTCATCCAAGGCCTTTAATTAAAGGTATCCGTAAAGGGCATTTTATTCGTTTGAAAGGATTATTTTCTTACCGCTATGCATTTATTGCTCAATCCAAGGATTTGACACAGATTTTTAGTTAGAGGTTATGATCCTGTGGCTGTTGAAGTGGCCTTTTTATATGCCGGTGCTCTCAAGAGAGAGGACCTTGTTCAACACAAAAACAGACAAAGCAGAACCACTTTCAACAAATCTAGGTCTCCAGCAGATGGGAGGGCTCTCCCTATGTTTGTTACCACTTACAACAGACAGGCACAAAAGATACATGCCATTGTGCAGAAATATTGGGGCACCCTACTCTATCTCTTGACAAAGACATAGGATCCATTATCCAAGGGGGACAACGTTTTGTCTTTAAAAGAGCAAGAACCCTAGCCCCTTACTTATCACAGAGTTTGTTCAACTCCTCAGATACGGGGATACCTAGAGGTTTCTTTCACTGTGGTCGATGTTCGGTTTGCCAGTATGCTGTCCAAACTAAAAACCTCTCTCATTCTAGGTTTAACTATTCAGAACATTTAATAATTGTCACACAAGTTTTGTTATCTATCTTTTGAAGTGTGGTTGTCACAAATGTTATGTGGGACGTACCATTAGTCCTTTACGTTCTAGAATCATGAAACACATAAGATTAATTAAAAAACAAGATATGAATCACCCAATCTCATGTCACTTTTCTACGTGTCTTTTTTCAACCAATTTTTCATTCAAAGGATTAGAACATGTTCCACGACATACACAAGGAGGTGCTAGATTTAATCATTTGAATAGAAAGGAGTTGTTCTGGATCTATACTCTGGACACTTTAACCCTCTCTGGCATTAATGTTGAGTGGGAACTTAAGCATGTCATCACGATACTCTAATTGTTTAGAGCATAGTCCTTTATCATATTTTGATTTATTTAATGCTATATTTAAGGTTGTTCCTTGTTTAGGGATGTTCAGATCTGTTCTACAATCTTTATTGATTCTTCCTTTAATTGGTTATGTTATGGAATATATATTTTATACACTGGTTGATGTATTATTTTGATATTTCTGTTTTATTTTATTGTTTTTAATTCAATAGTATTATTTTTCAGTTTAAATTGTATTATCGGTTATTGATGTATGTTTTCACAGAGTTGATTCTTAGCTATATAACATTATACATCATGTTAATCATAGCCTGACCGTGGCTACTAATGTTTCAATATTGCAACTTTCCAGCTGCGAATATTGGCTATTAGTGTTACTAGAGGGTTTTCCTGTGTTATTTTGTTATATATCATTATATACTGTATGACTATTATTATTTTTGTGATTTGATGTGTTTTTTCGTTTTTTTCTGTTTTGTTCCGTTTTTTCATTATCATTTTTATTAAAGATATATAGTTTTTTTTGATTGCATAATACTGTACATGGTATGAAATTCAACATTCCTATGTTCCTTATACAACATCATTCCACTTTATTCGTGTATACATTCACAGTATTCCGGCAATATATTTTATATATGTATATGTATATATAAATGTAAATACAACTGTATGTACTGTATATATATATGTGTGTATATATATATATAAAAAAAAAAATATATATATATATATATATATATATATATATATATATATATATATATATATATATATATATATATAGTCTACCCTAACAAGAGCAGACAAAAGACAGTACTAAGGGGTAAGTGAAAAAGACCTGTAATCAGATGTAAAAACAGCACAAACATGACCAACATTTCGGTCCTCAGGGTGAAACTACCTTTTTCACTTACCCCTGAGTGCTGTCTTTTGTCTGCTCTTGTTAGGGTGGACTGCCTTTTTCTACTTATCCTTATAGGACATGCACCACAACTGTTTTCTAGGCATTGGAGTGCCAGCTGCTCCTTCTTTATATATATATATATATATATATATATATATATATATATATATATATATATATATATATATATATATATATATATATATATATACTGTATATATATATATATATATATATATATATATATATATATATATATATATATATATATATATAACATATATAGTAGCTTTTGTGCCCGGCTTCACCCAAGGAATGTAATATTGAATACATGTCCCCGCCACCACCCTCCCCCCCATTGCCGGCACATCTCAATGCCCCCCCCCCCCCTGCTGCTGGATGTAGTGTGGGGTGAGATTTGTCTCTGTCTGTGTGTATGTCTGTGTGTATGTGTGTTTGTATGTGTGTGTGTCTCCCCCTGCTGCCGGAACATCTCCCATCCTCCTCCCCCCGCTGGCACATCTCCCCCCCCCCATTGGTACATCTCCACCCACTGCCAGCACATCTCCCCCCGCTACCTGGCACATCTCCCCCCCCCCCCCCCGCTGGCACATCTCCCCCGCACATCTCACATCTCACATCACACACACACACAGAGAGACACACACACACAGCCCCGATCTAGGAAAGGAAACGCCCCCTCCCTTAGTAGCCAAACACCCCCGCCCGCAACTCCTGCTCTAACAGATTTGCTGGACAGCCGAGGGAAACTTAGAATGTCCATAATTTGGGAGGTGAGTCACATTGGAAGCTCAAAATAGTTGCGTTGACCTACAAATCCGCAGCAGGGTGTACAGTGAAAGACCACCCACATAGCTCTTTCTCCTTCCCCCACATAGCTCCTTCTCTCCCACATAACTCATTCTTCTCACTCCATATAGCTGCTTCTCCCCCCTTCAGAGCTCCTTCCACCTTCCACATAGCTACTTATCCTCCCTCCCCCCACATAGCTTTCTCTTCCCCCCACATAGCTCCTTCTCCTCCCTCCCCCACATAGCTTTCTACTCCCCTGTACATAGCTCCTTCTCCTCCCATCCCACATAGCTCCTTCTCCTTACTCCCACATAACTGCTATTCCCCCCCCCCCCCCCCCATGGGCACTTCTCCTCCATATCTCCTTCTACCTCCCCACACCTCATACCTCCTCCCCACCATACCTCTGCTACCCCCTTCCTCCTTCCCCCATCAAGGCCAATTCTCCCCCAGTGCACTTGGGGTAAAAGGGGGTAGGATTGGCGCTGCTCTATTAATGTGTCCTGGGCCCCAAGATTTCTGTTGAAGGCCCTGATGGCAGTTAATTTGTGATTAAGCACTGTCCCTTATCAGAGTTTAGTGAATCTCCCCCACAGCTCTATAATGTGCCAAATCAAAGATATTACCTCTAGGAATACTGTACTGTCCTAAAAAATGCCAAACCCAAACTAGTACCATTAATAATACAATCTTAAAATGGTGAAAATGCCAGTTGGTAACCATTGTATAGTATGGTATATTAAACAAAAACGACACCCTCTAGGTATATCATAATCAAATGTTCCAAACAAACCTTCTAGGAAGTCTGTCACGTACTATACTACGAGAATATGAAATTATATTTTGCCCAAGCCAGCCCATTACCTCTAAGTTTACCATTACATTTCAGATTAACACTACAGTGTGCCACTCCCAGATCAATCATAACCCCTAGGAATAATTATTTGGGGAGCACAAGTTCCAGGCCGGTCTAAACAAAGTTACAACTTTAGTGTGCCAAACCCAGACTAGTAACTCTATGAATGCTTTGCCAGCGTGCCAAAGCCAGAGCGTTGCCATAGAAACACCATGCCGGGGTGCTGTGGCAGTCATGCTTCTCTATGTGCTCGAAAGATCAGATCCTCCATGAACAATTAATTCATCATCAGTTAAATTTTAATGCCAAACAATGATATACACTCAGTGGAGGCGCCGAGCTGCCAGGGCTTTATCTCTCCAGCTTTCCTTACAACACACTGCCCCACGGGGCTTGTTGTAAAGATGCTCTGCATGCATAATGCACGGCACGTCCACACTCGAGAGCCAGGTTAGAGAGGCAGAGAAAGGAAAGAAAGGGATTCCAACGCTGGAGTGCATCTTCGCCACTCTGCACCACCTCCCTCTATACCAGCACTGACCATTTACTGATGTATCAGTGAATACAATCTACCTGTGCAATCTATCAGTGTACCGGGTATCTCAATCTTACTATCGTCTATAGATCAATCAGTGTAACTAAATTCTCCCGTCATTTATTGAGTTATATATCAGTGTGCCTCAGTCCCACATGGCAGGTGCTCCTGCTGTGTTGGCTCTGACCCATTACTCCTGTGCTGTATATTGTAGATGAAGTTCAATCCTGCACTTCCAGCTACGATAGCACCAACCCATCTCTTTATTACATACAGCTTTATCAATGCACCTCGATCCTGCTCTGCTGCACATGCAGCTATGAGAGCACTGACCCCTTACTGTACATACTGTATACAGTATGTAGCTCGATTAATGATCTTAGTCCTGCACTGTAAACACCTACTGCAATGAAAGCCATAAAAGCTAGCGCTGCCCATTACTATATATATAGAGCAGGATCGATATATATATATATATATATATATTATATATATATATTTATATTATTAATATATATATATATATTTATATATATAAAGCAGAAAATAGCTGTGTTAGTCCAGTTGCGATAGTGCAGAATAAATTAGTTCTTCAGTATTCGGTGATACCTTTTTTATTGGACTAACAATTTATGTCATAGGACGAGCTTTCGAGAGTTTTAGCCATAGATTCCTTTGTGTATCAGTATTGCTTGACCTGAAGAAGAGAGGATAACTCTGGAAAGCTTGTCCTTTGACATAAATTGTTAGTCCAATAAAAAAGGTATCACCGAATACTGAACAACTTATATGTGTATATATTTATATATACACACACATACACACAGCCAGAATAGCTTGCCTGGGTGCACCTGAAACTGAATTAGATAGTAAAAGAGTAGAAATAATTCAGGTACTCACAGGGCTTTGAAAAAAATGCAAAATAGTAATTGAATCAATGTTTCAGCTTATACATAAGCCTTTTTCATACATACAGTATACAACCTCAGTTCTTCTCCACAGCACATCTATTTTACAGTACCACTGACATCTCAATCTTGCTGTGTTGCACTGCTATCCAGCACAGAGAAATAGTTAAAGCAGCATCACATGTGAAATCGTTTTTTAAAATAATAAATCAGTTTTGTAGTATTAGATAATAGTGAGTGTTTTGTTTTTATTCAACTCTTTATGCCATTCTGAATGAGTTTTAATGTATACTTTGATTTCTTTAGCAGGTTCTAACCAACCTCTCAAGCAGTACAATATCTTTGCAACACTTTCCCGTTTGTGATAACCTGTTGCAAGTATTCCCAGCAGTTTGAGCTTTTAACTGTAACAATAGATAATGTTACTTTAGTAATATAAGGATACATTCTAGCTGCTGAGTTACACTTACTGAAGCAGCCATTACGTTAGGCACACAACCAGGATTGTTACAGATTTATAACCGGAGCACCAAACGATTGCCACCTTAGGTAAGAAGGGAGAATCATACATTGTCACGTGCTTTATTTATACAAATAAGAACAACAAAAATGAAAAAAATTGGAAAGTAGTATTGCTGCTTTAAATCATCGTAGTCCAATCCTTCTCTACAGCACCACTTTGTATTATCAGACACATCCTTATAAAGTATACACTTTGTATTATCATACTGATCCTTATACAGTATACACTTTGTATTATCATACTGATCCTTATACAGTATACACTTTGTATTATCAGACTGATCCTTATACAGTATGCACTTTGTATTATCAGACTGATCCTTATACATATATACTTTGTATTATCATACTGATCCTTATACAGTATACACTTTGTATTATCAGACTGATCCTTATACAGTATACACTTTGTATTATCAGACTGATCCTTATACAGTATACACTTTGTATTATCATACTGAACCTTATACAGTATGCACTTTGTATTATCATACTGATCCTTATACAGTATACACTTTGTATTATCAGACTGATCCTTATACAGTATGCACTTTGTATTATCAGACTGATCCTTATACAGTATACACTTTGTATTATCATACTGATCCTTATACAGTATACACTTCGTATTATCAGACTGATCCTTATACAGTATGCACTTTGTATTATCAGACTGATCCTTATACAGTATACACTTTGTATTATCAGACTGATGCTTATACAGTATACACTTCGTATTATCAGACTGATCCTTATACAGTATACACTTTGTATTATCATACTGATCCTTATACAGTATACACTTCGTATTATCAGACTGATCCTTATACAGTATACACTTTGTATTATCATACTGATCCTTATACAGTATGCACTTTGTATTATCATACTGATCCTTATACAGTATGCACTTTGTATTATCAGACTAATCCTTATACAGTATGCACTTTGTATTATCATACTGATCCTTATACAGTATGCACTTTGTATTATCAGACTGATCCTTATACAGTATACACTTTGTATTATCAGACTGATGCTTACACAGTATACACTTTGTATTATCATACTGATCCTTATACAGTATACACTTTGTATTATCAGACTGATCCTTATACAGTATGCACTTTGTATTATCAGACTGATCCTTATACATATATACTTTGTATTATCATACTGATCCTTATACAGTATGCACTTTGTATTATCAGACTGATCCTTATACAGTATACACTTTGTATTATCAGACGGATCCTTATACAGTATACACTTTGTATTATCAGACTGATCCTTATACAGTATGCACTTTGTATTATCAGACTGATCCTTATACAGTATGCACTTTGTATTATCAGACTGATCCTTATACAGTATACACTTTGTATTATCATACTGATCCTTATACAGTATACACTTTGTATTATCAGACTGATCCTTATACAGTATGCACTTTGTATTATCAGACTGATCCTTATACAGTATACACTTTGTATTATCATACTGATCCTTATACAGTATACACTTTGTATTATCAGACTGATCCTTATACAGTATGCACTTTGTATTATCAGACTGATCCTTATACAGTATACACTTTGTATTATCATACTGATCCTTATACAGTATACACTTCGTATTATCAGACTGATCCTTATACAGTATACACTTTGTATTATCATACTGATCCTTATACAGTATACACTTCGTATTATCAGACTGATGCTTATACAGTATACACTTTGTATTATCATACTGATCCTTATACAGTATGCACTTTGTATTATCATACTGATCCTTATACAGTATGCACTTTGTATTATCAGACTGATCCTTATACAGTATGCACTTTGTATTATCATACTGATCCTTATACAGTATGCACTTTGTATTATCATACTGATCTTTATACAGTATGCACTTTGTATTATCATACTGATCCGTATACAGTATGCACTTTGTATTATCATACTGATCTTTATACAGTATACACTTTGTATTATCAGACTGATCCTTATACATATATACTTTGTATTATCAGACTGATCCTTATACAGTATGCACTTTGTATTATCATACTGATCCTTATACAGTATGCACTTTGTATTATCATACTGATCCTTATACAGTATGCACTTTGTATTATCATACTGATCTTTATACAGTATACACTTTGTATTATCATACTGATCCTTATACAGTATACACTTTGTATTATCAGACTGATCCTTATACAGTATACACTTTGTATTATCATACTGATCCTTATACAGTATACACTTTGTATTATCATACTGATCTTTATACAGTATACACTTTGTATTATCATACTGATCCTTATACAGTATACACTTTGTATTATCATACTGATCCTTATACAGTATACACTTTGTATTATCATACTGATCCTTATACAGTATACACTTTGTATTATCAGACTGATCCTTATACAGTATACACTTTGTATTATCAGACTGATCCTTATACAGTATACACTTTGTATTATCAGACTGATCCTTATACAGTATACACTTTGTATTATCAGACTGATCCTTATACAGTACTAGCTGAGAGACCCGGCGTTGCCCGGGATGTAAATGCGTAATAGGTAGTATTATTTATAAATTGTGGAACAATAGGTGAGTATTTGTTGTAAAGGTTGGATAATAATATTGAAAAGAAAGATGGAAGAAAATATAATACGATGTTGTATAAAAATGGTTTATTGTAACCACACCACAGTACAATGTATATTTTGGTGCCATAAGTGATGTAAAAATGTGAGGCGTGTGTCCTGCTAGGGTGTGAGGCGGCGGGTGGCGCGTGGGTTGTGAGTGCTGTCTGCGAGTGGGGGTCCTGCTAGGGTGTGAGGCGGCGGGTGGTGCGTGGGTTGTGAGTGCTGTCTGTGAGTGTGGGTCCTGCTAGGGTGTGAGGCGGCGGGTGGCACGTGGGTTGTGAGTGCTGTCTGTGAGTGGGGGTCCTGCTAGGGTGTGAGGCGGCGGGTGGCGCGTGGGTTGTGAGTGCTGTCTGTGAGTGGGGATCCTGCTAGGGTGTGAGGCGGCGGGTGGCACGTGGGTTGTGAGTGCTGTCTGTGCGTGGGGGTCCTGCTAGGGTGTGAGGCGGTGGGACAGTGATGTCGGTGCGTAGGGGCGGGAGGCAGCAGGTGTGTGTGGCGGCAGGTATGTGTCGAGTGTGGCGGGTGTCTGTTGAGTGCGTGCAGCGGCTGTGAGGCGGTGGGTGAAAGGCAGAGGCGGCCGGAGTAAGGGCGGGTGAAAGGCAGAGGCGGGGGTGGGGAGGCGGTAAGGCGGGCAGGAAGGCGAAGGGCGGCGGGAAGGGGAGGAGGGGGTGGAGGAGGGGGTGGTGGAGGGGGGCAAGGGGTGGAGGAGGGGGGCAAGGGGTGGAGGAGGGGGGCAAGGGGTGGAGGAGGGGGGCAAGGGGTGGAGGAGGGGGGCAAGGGGTGGAGGAGGGGGGCAAGGGGTGGAGGAGGGGGGCAAGGTGTGGAGGAGGGGGGCAAGGGGTGGAGGAGGGGGGCAAGGGGTGGAGGAGGGGGGCAAGGGGTGGGGGAGGGGGGAAGGGTTAGAGGAGGGGGGAAGGGTTAGAGGAGTGGGGGGGGAAGGGTTAGAGGAGCGGGGGGGGAAGGGTTAGAGGAGCGGGGGGGGGAAGGGTTAGAGGAGCGGGGGGGAGGGTTAGAGGAGCGGGGGGGGGAAGGGTTAGAGGAGCGGGGGGGGAAGGGTTAGAGGAGCGGGGGGGGGAAGGGTTAGAGGAGCGGGGGGGGAAGGGTTAGAGGAGGGGGGGAAGGTTTAGAGGAGGGGGGGGGAAGGGTTAGAGGAGGGGGGGGGAAGGGTTAGAGGAGGGGGGGGAAGGGTTAGAGGAGGGGGGGGGAAGGGTTAGAGGAGCGGGGGGGGGAAGGGTTAGAGGAGGGGGGGGAAGGGGTGGGAAGGGGTGGGAGGGGGTGGAAGGGGTGGGAGGGGGTGGGAGGGGGTGGGAGGGGAGGGGGGTGGAGGGGGGGGTGGAGGGGAGGGGGGTGGAGGGGAGGGGAGTGGGGGGTGGAGGGGAGGGGGGGGTGGAGGGGAGGGGAGGGGGGGGGTGGAGGGGAGGGGGGGGAAAGGGGAGGGGAGGGGGGGGGAAAGGGGAGCGGAGGGGGGGGGAAAAGGGAGCGGAGGGGGGGGAAAAGGGGAGCGGAGGGGGGGGAAAAGGGGAGCGGAGGGGGGGGGAAAGGGGAGCAGAGGGGGGGAAAGGGGAGCGGAGGGGGGGGAAAGGGGAGCGGAGGGGGGGGGAAATGGAGCGGAGGGGGGGGAAAGGGGAGCGGAGGGGGGGGAAAAAGGGAGCGGAGGGGGGGGAAAAGGGGAGCGGAGGGGGGGGGAAAGGGGAGCAGAGGGGGGGAAAGGGGAGCGGAGGGGGGGGAAAGGGGAGCGGAGGGGGGGGAAAATGGAGCGGAGGGGGGGAAAGGGGAGCGGAGGGGGGGGAAAGGGGAGCGGAGGGGGGGGGAAAGGGGAGCGGAGGGGGGGGAAAGGGGAGCGGAGGGGGGGGGAAAGGGGAGCGGAGGGGGGGGGAAAGGGGAGCGGAGGGGGGGAAAAGGGAGCGGAGGGGGGAAAGGGGAGCGGAGGGGGGGTAAAGGGGAGCGGAGGGGGGGGAAAGGGGAGGGGAGGCGGTGGGAAGGGGGGGGGGAGGCGGTGGGAAGGGGGGGGGAGGCGGTGGGAAGGGGGGAGGGGAGGCGGTGGGAAGGGGGGAGGGGAGGCGGTGGGAAGGGGGAGGGGGGGCAGTGGACAGGAAGGGGGGCAGTGGACAGGAAGGGGGGGCAGTGGACAGGAAGGGGGGCAGTGGACAGGAGGGGGGGGGCAGTGGACAGGAGGGGGATGCAGTGGACAGGAGGGGGATGCAGTGGACAGGAGGGGGGGGCAGTGGACAGGAGGGGGGGGCAGTGGACAGGAGGGGGATGCAGTGGACAGGAGGGGGGGGCAGTGGACAGGAGGGGGGGCAGTGGACAGGAGGGGGGGGCAGTGGACAGGAGGGGGGGGGCAGTGGACAGGAGGGGGGGGGGCAGTGGACAGGAGGGGGGGGGCAGTGGACAGGAGGGGGGGGGGCAGTGGACAGGAGGGGGGGGCAGTGGACAGGAGGGGGGGGCAGTGGACAGTAGGGGGCGCAGTGGACAGGAGGGGGGGCAGTGGACAGGAGGGGGGGCAGTGGACAGTGGACAGGAGGGGGTGGACAGTGGACAGGAGGGGGGGCAGTGGACAGTGGACAGGAGGGGGTGGACAGTGGACAGGAGGGGGTGGACAGTGGACAGGAGGGGGGGGCAGTGGACAGGAGGGGGGGGCAGTGGACAGGAGGGGGGGCAGTGGACAGGAGAGGGGGGGCAGTGGACAGGAGAGGGGGGGCAGTGGACAGGAGAGGGGGGGCAGTGGACAGGAGAGGGGGGGCAGTGGACAGGAGAGGGGGGGCAGTGGACAGGAGAGGGGGGGCAGTGGACAGGAGAGGGGGGGCAGTGGACAGGAGAGGGGGGGCAGTGGACAGGAGAGGGGGGCAGTGGACAGGAGGGGTGGGGCTGTGGACAGGAGGGGGGGGGCTGTGGACAGGAGGGGGGGGGGCTGTGGACAGGAGGGGGGGTGCAGTGGACAGGAGGAGGGGGGGAAGTGGACAGGAGGGGGGGCAGTGGACAGGAGGGGGGCAGTGGACAGGAGGGGGGGCAGTGGACAGGAGGGGGGGCAGTGTCACACACACACACACACACACACACACACACGCGACACCTACCTGTACTTCCGGCCGCCGCCATCTTCTCACTCGGCGCCGCGAGGGAGGAAGGGGGTCCGCCATCTTACGCGCCGCGTGGCAGCCTGTTCCCACGCCGGGGAGGGAGCTGAGTGGAGCGGGAGGGAATGGAGCGGGAGGGAATGGAGCGGGAGGGAATGGAGCGGGAGGGAGGTGAGTGGAGCGGGAGGGAATGTAGCGCGAGGGAGGAAGGGGGTCCGCCATCTTACGCGCCGCGTGGCAGCCTGTTCCCCCGCCGGGGAGGGAGGTGAGTGTAGCGGGAGGGAGTGGTGTGTAGCGGGAGGGAGTGGTGTGTAGCGGGAGGGAGTGGTGAGTGGAGCGCGAGGGAATGGAGCGGGAGGGTGGTGAGTGGAGCGGGAGGGAGTGGAGCGCGAGGGAGGAAGGGG